>NC_033637.1:3115757-3117675 GCF_001540865.1 Ananas comosus
TATATATATATATATATATATATATATATATATATATAGAGTCTACTGTACTATTAATAATACCAACCACTTGTTATTAAATTTTCGGCCTTTGGATGAAGAGATGTGCGGTTAGAATTATAGTGATCCTTTAGGGTAGAGTGAGTGGTTAGTTAAATAATATGATCTAACGGCGCAAAATTCGATAACACCAAACATTTAGTACTATCGATAATATAGCAGTTGGAGTCTCTCTCTCTCTCTCTCTCTATATATAGTCCGGCTACCATACTATATGTACTATCCATAGTACTAAGCGCTTTGTACTATTGAGTTTTCTACCGTTAGATCTGCCTATATATATATAGAGTCTGATATTTGGTGCTATCGAGTTTTCTACTGTTAGATCTATCCCTTTGACCATTTTCCTTCGTTACTTCGTTAGACCATACTATTCAACTAGCAACCCATTTAACTCTAGGAGACTACCATCATCCTGACTGCACATCCCTTCATCCAAGGGCCGAAACCCTAATAACAAGTGGTTTGTACTATTAATAGTATAGTAACCTAATTCTATATATATAGGCTCGGGCTATTATACTCTTACAAATATAGACACTTTTGTACGTACTTATAAATTTTTAGCCGTTGGATGTGCGATTAGAATGATAGTGGTCCCCTAAGAATGAGTGAGTGGTTCATTGAATACTATGNATGGAAATGGTCAAAAGAATAGATCTAACGGTTGAAAACTTATAATAAGTATATATAATAGCCGAACTCTCTCTATATATAATTATATATAATATATATTTTAATTATATAAAATAATATATATTATGTATTTTAATTATATGTATATAGAATTTAGATTATTGGGCCCACAAAACCAAACTAACAAAATCCTACTCTAATTGCTCTCTTTCTCTCTTTTTCACTTTTTCGCAGAGTTGCTTTTCATAATTTTTTTAAGTATTATAATATCGTATTTCATGCATTCATTTTGTATATTAAACTATTAGATATTTTTTATATCAAATTTTAGATAATATTTTATAAAAATTAAACTATAGATTAGTACGATGTTAAGAATTTCAAGCAGCCTGTTTAGGGCTCGAGCTCGCTCGACTCGAAGTTATGCTCGCTCGAGCTCAGCTCGAATTAATTTCAAGCCAAGCTTGAGCCTAAATTTAGGCTCGAAATTAATTTCAAGCCAAGCTTGAGCTGAGGTAAGCTCGCTCGAGCTCGGCTCGTTTCCACCCCTAGAGATGATGTGCTTCATCGGAAAGAATATGGGATTATACTCTATTTTAGCAAAATTATATTCTACATTTTTATATTTGGATAATTGCCTATATACTCCTCATGCATCTGAAAATATCCGATCTACCCCTACTTTTTTTTTCTTTCTAAAATGCTCCCTCATATGTTTCACCGTTATTCCAAAATATCCCGCAGTTATCCCCTGTTAGCTTAACTCGGGTTAAAGCTGAGTTAAGTGTATATTAGAGTTAAAACCTGAATAAAATACCTATTTTGCCCCTACCTTATTATACTAATCCCTTGAATTATCCCACCACCCCTCTGACCGTTCTTATCGTCTTCCTCCTCCGCCGCTCTCGTCGTCGTCGTCCTCTTCCGCCGCCGCCTTGGCCGGCGCCGGAAACCTATGGATTTGTTGAATCGTCGTCGTCGTCCTCCTCCTCCGACCTCTCTCTCCTCAACTCCCACGCCCACGCCCACCCCAACGGCGCCCGCACGCTCCGCCTGCGCCTGCCCAAGGCCGAGGTCGCCCGCCTCATGCACGAGAGCACCGACGCCGCCGACGCCGCCCGCAAGATCATGGACCTCTGCGTCGGCCCGCAACTAAGACCCTCCCATCCACGCCCACGCCACACGCTCCCGCCTGCCTCTCCCTGCCTATCTCTTCTCCTAT